>NC_056737.1:843373545-843416045 GCF_019279795.1 Protopterus annectens | reverse complement strand
ACTTTTCTTTTAGCTAATACCATGGAAGAATAGTCATTGTCAAAACGCACAGTTGTTTCATTAATCTTAACAGGAGCTTTAGCCCAAGCAGATTTAAGAACCATCTCTTTATCAAAAGATGATATAAATCTAACTATAACTGATCTAGGATAGTTTTTGTTAGAGTTAGTATTAGCTATAGATCTATGTGCTCTTTCGATACCAAAAGAGAGTGCTTCTGGTAAATCTAAAGTTTTAGGGAGCCATGTTGTTAAAAAAGAAGTAATATTGTTACCGTCAATATTTTCTGGCAGTCCAAAAATCCTAATGTTATTGCACCTAGATCTATTTTCCAGGTCATCCAGCTTTGTTTGTAAATGTGTATTTTGTTTCAGCAGAAACTCAGTGTTGATTTCCTCTTCTTGTATTCTATTTTCCATGTCATTCACAGCTTCTTCTATGCCTGTCATCTGGATCTTCTGTTGTTGCAGGTCCATATGTAACAAGTCTATTTGTTTTGTAGTTTTTCTATGAAAGTGTCTATTTTAGTATCCATTTTATCCATCTTAGCAGTAAGTTGCTGGACTATAATTATCAGAGACTGAAGTTCTTTCTTGATGCTGGAGTCTTGAGAATTTGTCTTACTGGAACTCATTTCAGACTGATAAACTGACAGGAAAATTTCCAAAGTAATTTCTGACAGGAATATTATTAAGATTTCCTTTCTTTTTTAGATATAGTTCAAGAACTATATAAAACAAACATATTTAGAAAGAAAATTACTTCAAAAATTAATTTTTTAAGTAATTAATTCCTGTCAATGTAATGAAATTGGTGGAGCTGAAGAAATCTGCTGCTATCCTGTGTTCATCCTTGGCCACTCCCCATCGCATTACCATTATCTGAAAGACATTCCAGAATGGCACAATGGCACAATATATCTGTATGTATCTGCATACAATCAGCACATAGAAACTGTTTGTATATGGTGCCAAGTTGTAATGTCTTATCACGTATTATGCTGTTGCACATGGTATATGCTAAGAGATGTAATTTCAGCTTGTATTGAAGGTTTTTGAAAACTGCACCATCTATTTCTTTATCAAAGAAATAAAGCTTATATATATATATATGTATATATATATATATATATATATATATATATATATATATATATATATATATATATATAGGTATGTATATATATATATATATATATATAGGTATATATATATAGATACAGATAAATAGTGTTAGTGGTGCAACAGGTAGCACATTTGCCTTTGTTGCAGAAAGCTATGGATTCTATTCCCACTTCAGGTAATTTGATAGCTGACACTGCAGTGTAGCATAAAGGAGGTTCTGCACTCCTGAGTGTGTCGTCCTTCAGATGAGACATTAAACTGAGACCCCATCTGCTTGAGTTGGTGGTAGCTTATGTGGATGTAAAAGTTCCCATGGCACCCAGTGAAATGAGTAGGAGATGTTTCCTGATGCCCTGGCCAAATTTTCTCTAGTAGTGTAAATACCACCACTAGCCTAATGGGACTAAGCCAGTCAACAAAGGATAAATAAATGTATCAAAATGCTGCCATAGTCAAAATGCCATGGTCATTCCATAGCCTGGAAAAAAGCTATTCAAAACAGTTTGTTCGGATAGCTAAAGCCAACATCATTATTATTATAAAATGATGCCAAATGTCAATACTTCATAGGTTCATAGGTGTGTACTAGGCTAATGGCCCTGGAGCCTTTACAAGCCTAGCCCATAGGATTAACCTGGCATTGTGCCACCCGACCTTAGTTCCCAGTGCCTCTGTTGAGTAGAGCCCCTGGAGTGATCCCCGGGGTGAATTTTCTATTTTCCATCCACTCATCAAGATTTCTCTTGAAGAGGGCCAGTGAGGTGCTCTGTTTGACATGTATGGGAAGTCTATTCCATAGAATGGGCAGTCTCTGGGTTATGAACCTGTCCCTCCAGCATGTTCTGTTGATTGTGGTAATGAGGTTGAGGTCTCTGGAGCATGTGGTGCAGAGGGATTGGGATTTCTTTAGATGTAGCACTTGTAACAGAGCTGGGTCAGACATGGCTTTGTAAGTCAAGCAGAGATCGCCTCTAAGTAGGCAGAGTCTACATCAATATGAGCGAATCACACAAATTGTGAACGCTCATAATATTGAATGCACCGGACCTCAAGCTTCCTATTGTGGGGGGTGCCCCCCACACCCCCCGCTAAATATATACTCCAACTCCGAGATCGCACTACAGTAAGGAAAGGGCAAATATCTCATTCTTCACTGTACCACAATCTCAGAAAAAGCACTTTGAGGTCCGGTATGTTCGATATTATGAGCGTTCACAATTTGTGCGATTCACTCATATGATATAGACCCAAGCAGGTGATAGGAGACAGGGAATAGTTGGAGTTTTTTGAGTCTGTCCATACAGGACAAGTGTTTAAAGCCTAGGATCCTCTTTGTGAGGTACTTCTGCTGCCTCTCCAGTTCTTGTAGGTGAGAGGTACATGCCAAATGGGGCATTGTACTCGATTGACCTAATGAGGGAAGAGTAGAGGGAGGCAATGACCTCTTTCTTCCTGGATGCAAAACCCTTAGTAATGAGATGTGCCACATAGAAGGACTTTCTGACCACAGTGGCAAAGTGGTGGTCAAAAGAGAGGTTGCTGTCAACCTGTGTTCCCAGATCTCTTATAATGCCTTCTGTGTTCAGTGATTACCATCGGTGTGGTAATTCATGGGAACCGGGTTTTTCCCAAAGGGGATGATGACACATTTTTTGGCATTGAGCTTCAGACCATGGTTCTGACACTAGTCGTTGGTCTCAGTGAGGCCTTTCTGTAGGATGTCAACATCACGTGGGGAGTTAATAACAGCTCCCAACTTGCAATTGTCTGCGAACTTTGTGAGCCAGAGTCCCTTCATGTTGGCCTGGACTTTAGAGATGTAGATATTAAACAGCAGAGGAACCAGAACTGAACCCTGTGGGACTCCACTAGTGACTGGTCAGCAGTCTGACTTGGAAACAGCCACTTTCACACTGTGGGTTCTATCTGTAAGCCAGTTTGTAACCTACCTAGTGATATAGGGGTTGACACCTAGCTTAGTGCGTTTTTCTATGATTCCTGAGTGGGGAACGGTATCAAAGGCTTTGGCCAAATCAAAGCAGGCTGTATGAACCACCTTGCCATCATTCACAGCTCTGGTGACTGACTCAAAGAAGTTGACCAGGTTGAGTAGGCATGATCAACCCTTCACAAAACCAAACTGTGTGGGATCCAGAGTTTAGAGATTCCCTATATCCTTGTTTATTAGGTCCATGATGATAGAGCCACGGTGGTGTAGTGGTTAGTGTTGTCACCTTACAGCAAGAGGTTCTCCCGTTCAAAACAACAAACGAATCCAAAAGGATAAAAACTGTTAACAAAATGAAAACCGACAAAACAGGAAAGTAAATCCACCTTTAATGTACAGAATAAGCCTTTACAAACTAAGCGCTTTCACCATCTCCCAATGGCTTCTTCAGAGTCATTGAAAGGCTCAACATTGCAACTTTTTATATTCTGACATCACCACCATCAAACCAATCATTTAAAACCATCAATTGAACCAATTAATCAATACAAAAAATGTGTGTATATATTATTATAAAAAATTTTAAATAAATATTCTATTTACATAACACCTACCTACATATTATAAGTTTATAATATGTAGGTAGGTGTTATGTAAATAGAATATTTATTTAACATTTTTTATAATAACTATGGTATGTTTTAATTTATATGCACATATACACACACCTATCCTGGTCTTGGATGGAGAGGGTGTGGCTTCCAGTTTGGATATATAAGTGCATCTCTCGCAAATCTGAGTGTTGGGAGCTAAGAGGAGAGGTTGTCAGTGCACATGAGGCAGTTGCTACATTGCCTCAGGATGCCCAAGTTCACCAGGTTAATAGGAGAAAGCACAAAGTACAGTTGTGTACACTTACCATAAATGTAGATGTTCGAGTGTATTCACTGTTGCAGTCATTACATTTGGGAATCCTGCTGGCAGGTTGCCCTCAGTTGGCCTGATTAACAAAGTTTTGGGTCCTGCGTCAGTTGCTGTCCCTTCTTCCATGACGTCAGGTTGTCAGGGGTATAAAACATGCAGCCGACGCCATTACATCAGTTTTTGCTTGCCCCAGATGTCAGGTGCCCCCAATGGGGAGCAATTAAATAAAAAAGTACAATGATATACCTCCAACAAAAAAGCAAATACACCAAAAAGGCTTTTAAGCATAGTAAAGGAAAGTAGAGGTATAGCCAAAAGAAGTTAGGGGGCTGGAGGGAGGGTAACCAGGACTGCAACAGTGAATACACTCGAACATCTACATTTATGGTAAGTGTACACAACTGTACTATGTTCTTCATGTTTCACTATTGCAGTCATTACATTTGGGTAGATTCCCAAAGTTATGGTTGGGAGGAGGAATTTAGATAGCATTAGGACCAGCTATAAAGCCCTGCAAGACTGCAGTGGCAAAGCCATCTCTGGATTTAGAAGAAATTGGCAAATGATAATGCTTGGTGAAAGTATGCAAAGAGCTCCAGGTAGCAGCTTCTAGGATGTCCCTGGTAGGGATGCCTCTGAGAAAGGCTGTAGAGGTAGATGCAGCCCTGGTGAAGTTAGGTCTGATCCCCTGGAGATAGGTTTTCGATGGTGCTTATAGCAGAAATGAATGCAATGGCCTATCCATTTAGAAATGGTTTGCTTTGAAATAGCCTTCACCTCTGCCCCTGCAGCAAATGCCACCAGCAGTTGTTCAGATTTCCTTTGAGGTTTAGTCCTGTCCAAGTAGAATCTAAGTTGTCTGTGCACATCTAAGGAATGCAGTATCCATTCCCCTTTGTTCTGTGGATTGGGAAAGAAGGTTGGCAAATGCATAGGATGATTAAGAGCTACACTGGATACCACCTTGGGCATGAAGGATGGATTGGTTCTGAGGGACACCCTGTCTGCATGAAAGATGATGAAAGGCTCCACTGCCATAAGGGCCTGTAATTCAGATACCCTTCTAGCTGAAGTGGTTGCTAAAAGGAAAGCTGTTTTCCAAGAAAGAAATTTTAAGTCTGCAGTAGCAGCTGGCTCGAAAGGAGGTAGAGTGAGTTTCTTCAAAACAAAGTTAAGGTCCCAGGCTGGGGTTGGAGCTCTCCTGGGAGGTCTCAAATTGTTGGCCCCTCTGAGGAACTGCTTGAGCAGTGGATGAGAGAAGAGGGGAGGTTCTGTGCTATAATGAGCTGAAATGGCTGAGACGTGGATTTTAATGGAGGAAAAAGACAGGCCCTTGTGAGGCATCTCAGTTAAGTATTGTAAAATATGAGGTAAATTGGGCGCTGCTATGCTCATCCCTTGAGACTGTTTCCAGGCACAGAATCTTTTCCATTTTTCAGCATAAGATTTTCTAGTACTAAGCCTCCTTGCCTCTAAAATGATATCCATCACAGGTTTACTGTGGGATGGTAGAGGAGAGATTAAGTAATTAGCCAGGCTGCAAGGTTCAGTGTTAGAAGCTGAGGGTGCAGAATCTGGTTCTCCTGCTGAGACAACAGGGAAGGAGTCTGAGGCAGGTGCCATGGGGATAACCACAACACACTGCACAGGAGGGGGTACCAGTGTTGGTGTGGCCAGTCTGGAGCAATCAAAATCATCCTTGGTTTGTCCTGTTTGATCTTTAGTAGTACTTTGGAAAGCAGAGGCAGAGGGAGGAAGGCACAGACTGATAGGTTTTTCCAGCTGAAGGACAGAGCATCCTTTCCAGGCTTGCTTGTGGGGAGTCCTTGTGCAGAATTTGTCCAATTGGTAGTTCTGGGGAGAGGCAAACAGGTCTATATCTGGGCTCCCCCATTTGCTTGTCAACATGTTGAAAATCCTTGGTTCCAGTTTCCAGTCGTGTGGGTCCATGAGGTTTCTGCTTAGTCCGTCTGCCAGTGTATTTAATTTTCCTGGCAGTAATTGAGCTTGTAGGTGAACTTGGTAGCTCAAGGCTGTGTTCCACAATGCCATGGCTAGTCTGCAGAGGAGGTAAGTATGTATACCCCCCTGCTTGTTTATGTACCACATAACAGTGATGTTGTCCGTCTTTACCAAATGTTGTCTTGGAAGAATGTGGTCCTTGAAGGCTGTCAGAGCATTCTGTACAGCTAACATTTCTTTTTGACTGATATGCAGGTGCATTTGACTTGGGTTCCATTTGCCCTGAATGCCCTTCCCTGCCAGGTGAGCCCCCATGCATAGTCTGATGTGTCTGTTGTTAGGTTTTGGGTGGCATGGGGTGGTGTGAAAGGTAGTCCCTTGTTTTGGTGGCAGGCCTCTGCCCACCAAAGGAATTCTAGGTGTAGGCAAGGTATGATAGGAATCATTGCTTCTAGATCCTGAGAATGCTGACACCATAGGCTTTTTAGATACCACTGTAGTTTCCTCATATGCAGTCTTGCATATGGAATTAGTAGAATGCAGGAGGCCATGAACCCCAAGGCTTGCTGTATTTGCCTTGCAGATAGCAGAAGTAGGTTGTCAAATGAATTTGTTTCTCTGGCGTGAGGTAAGCCATCTGGAAGTTGTATTCAAGCTTGCTCCAAGGAATATAATTTGTTGACAAAGTACCAGGTATGATTTCTTTTCATTGATGGTGTACCCCAGACAAGTTAGAACCCTTTGTACAAAGGCCAGATGATTCAAAAGTATGTCCTGGCTTTCTGCCTGAATTAGGCAATCGTCTTAAGTATGGGTATATTTGAATATTTCCTTGCCTGCAAAATGCAACAACTGGAGCTAGGCACTTTGTGAATACCCTGGGTGCAGTAGATAAGCCAAAGGGCAGTGCAGGGAACTGATAGTGCATGTAGCCTGCTTTGAAGTGTAGGTATCTTCTGCAAGATTCCCTGATTGGGATGTGCAGGTATGCTTCTTTTAAATCTAGTGTTGCCAACCAGGCATCTTTACCTAGCATAGGAAGTAATTGGTGACGAGTCAGCATCTTGAATTTTGGAATTTCCAAAAAGGTGTTTAGAGTAGACAGGTCCAAAATAGGACGCCATGAATTGTCTTTTCTGGGTACCAGGAAAGGTCTCGAGTAGAAACCTTGTTCCTTTTCCTCTTCCGGTACAAGTTGAATAGTCCCCATGCTTAAGAGAGAAAGTACTTGTTTTTGAGCCTCTGCCCACTGATTTGGGGGTAGGTCTGGCAACCCGCTTGGTGTTGGCAATGTGTGGAAGTGAAATCTGTATCCCAGGGACACTATATTTAAAACCCACTAGTCCTGGGTAATGAGTTCCCAGTTCTTTGCATGAAGAGCAATCTTTCCCCCCAAAAGGGCAGTCAGTTGATAAGTGCTTGGAAATTTTAAACGGAAGTCATTGAGACAGTTTACCATGGAGGGAATCTTATTACTCCCAGATATGGAAGTGGAGGCCCCCACTGCTTAGTCCTGTGTGTCCCTTGTGACTGAAACCTGGGGCTTTTGCTGTGTCTGGGTTTGGCTTGAGAAGACCTGGAAGGGTCTGTAAAGGACCAATTCTTAGAGGGCCAGTGCCTACTAACTCTAGGAGGCTGAACTTGTAAGAAATCTTTAACAGTTTGCATAGATTTAGCTTTAGCTTCCATCTTTTTAAGAACTTCCTCAGCCTTGTTGCCAAACAGGCGGTCCTGATTTAAGGGAGCATCCAACAATTTAGCTTTAACATGATCAGGTAAAGACTGCTCCTTTAGCCAAGCATGCCTTCTGAGCACAGACCCAGTAACAGCAGCCCTGCAAGAGGCATCTAATGAATCAAAATCACATTGCAAAGTATGTTTTCCAACTTGTTCAGCAGAATGCATTAAATCCTGTAATTCTTTATTTTCCACACAGTCAGGAATCAACAATAACATGTTGCTGATACTTTAACATATAAAACTGGCAGTTTAAAGCCCTAATGGCCAAGGTTGCAGAAGTGTAAACCTTCTTACCCCATCTATCCAGCGCCCTGGAGTCTCTATCAGAAGGGGTAGGATTTTTAGCAGTAGAAGCCTTAATGCCATTGGGCCCCCTGTGAAATAGTCTCTGGATCCGCAATAGGATTTTTTAAAAAGGAACTTGTGTGACTCAGGGACCCTGTAGTATCTGTCAGATTTTCTGGGAGAAGGAGGCAAGGAATCAGGGGCCAAACTAGATTCCAAAAAAGCATCATCAACAATTTCTAGTACAGGAGGAATAGCTAAAGGCCTGTGCTGAGGTAGGAGTAAAAAATCCCTAAGCTTCTTTTTTGAATCAGAAAATGCTCCCTTAGAGTATACAAGGTTTCCCCAAAAGAAAAATCCTCTGGAGGGGAAGCAGAGGGAATGCAGTCCTCTGCATCTGAATCCTCATAAGTAGATAAGGGCAAATCCAGATCATTAGAAGAATAAAAAAAAAACAGAATCCTGGTCAGAAGATTCATAAACAACTTCAGTCCTAGGCCACTTAGAAGGGGGGGGGGGGTGGCTAACCCTGATTAGAGTTATTAAATCTTCAGCCATTCTTATCATTTCTTTTTTAGGCAAAGGGGCCTGAGCATGTGGCCTGGGTGTCGGTTTTTTAGGCATGGTTCGAGATTTAGGCCTAAGTGAAGAAGGAGGCATCGGTTTAACATGCAAGTCTGTAGGCCTGAATACACCCTCGGAAGCTGGCACCTGCACAGCGGCTCCAGACACATCCAAGGTAGAGACATCCATGGGTTCCATAGTTGAAGCATTTTGCGGCATACAGGACTCCGAATGGGTCTCAGTAGAGGCCTGCGAATCAGAAGTAGCAGGTATCAGGGGCTGCGAAAGTGCCTCACTGAGTACTGGCGAACTGGTGACTGGCTTAGGAGAAGCATTGTCGGCAGTTTTGGACCTCTGCGGCCTGTCTCTGTCTTTATCTTTGCATTTATTTTTGAATCTTGGTAGTCGTATGGCTAACCGACGACATTTCTGAATAATTAAACCAAGAAACAAAATATTTAGAGGCGAAAATATACCAACAAAGGATAGTGCACTGATTAAATAATGCACAAAACCGACAGCAATGTATGTCGTGGTCAGGGCCTAGGCAAGGAATACAGTATGATTGAAAACCTTTATGAGGTATTTGCTTTCCACAAGCAATGCAATTATTATGACTGGAGTGCCTTCTTTGTGGAGTCTGCATGTCCTCCCTGCGGTCGAGTGGCCTCTGAAAGACATGCGTGAATGGGCGTGCCTTCACCGAAGGTTGGGCATCGGGCTGGCAACTCGGCACCATAAAAAATCTACTGCCAATCATTAGCAGACCAGAGTTCTGCTGTGGCGACCCCTAACAGGGAAAAGCAGAAAAGACAAACAAATAAACTAACATCGGTAAGGAGCAAGAAAAATTTTCCCCAATGGGGTACTTAGCTTTAGTTGAAGACTTCGGTTCTGAAACTCGAAAACGAAAATTTCAGGAGTCGGCCGACCAGCACTTGTGAACTGCTTCTGCTTCGGGCGCTGCACGGCAAGAAAGACTGATGTAATGGCATCGGCTGCATGTTCTATACCCCTGACGACCTGACGTCATGGAAGAAGGGACAGCAACCGACGCAGGACCCAAGACTTTGTTAATCAGGCCGACTGAGGGCTACCTGCAAGCAGATAACCCAAATGTAATGACTGCAACAGTGAAACACGAAGAACATCTGACCTTTAGACATACCTGTAGGTGTGGGCATTAATAAGTACTGGAACTGTTTCCTTGTAGAACGTTTAGTGCTGGTAGCACTTTTGTGTGCAACAATAATTACTACAAGAAGTCTGGTAAAGTGCTAGACTAATAAGCTAGTAAAAGTGCAGGAGAGGAGAGAACTGGCAAATCTAAGGGAAAAATTGAAGAGCAGACATTTTGACACTGCTCAGAAGCTTACAAACAGTCCTGGATACGGCAAATCGTATCTGGACTAGACTAGTGTCAGGAAAGTTGGGAAACAAGCGCAAATGTGGGCTTTTAAAGCAGAAAGTTGAAAGAGATGGAAAAAAACTGCCCAAACAGCCAATGATATACAATTTCTGGTCCAGAAACTACTCCTCTTGTGGTAGATAGGCTACCTAGTGCTTACCACATACACTGATAAGCTAGAAGGCTTCCCTCCAACACAGAAAAGCTTGGGGGGCTCAGAAGCTTACAAACAGTCCTGGATACAGCAAGTTTGTATCTGGACTAGCCTAGTTACAGGAAAGGTGGGAAACAAGTGCAAACGTGGGCTTTTAAACTAGAAAGTTGAAAGAGATGGAAAAACTGCCCAAACATCCAATAAACTTTAATTTCTGGGCCAGAGACCACTCCTCTTGAGGTAGATAGGCTACCTAGTGCTTACCACTCACACTGATAAGCTAGAAGGCTTCCCTCCAACACAGAAAGGCTTGGGGGGGGCTCAGAAACTTACAAATAGTCCCGGATACAGCAAATCTATATCTGGACTAGTTTAGTTACCCAAAATGCAGGAAACAAGCTTAGAATTTTTTTTTAATTAGTATATTTTCTAAGTAGAAAGTTTTGCCCAGTACATTAAAAAATAAACATTTATGACAAGCCTTTCACAGCTGTTTTGGTCGGAGGTTCAAAGAGTAAGCAGAGTTCTCTCAGCACTGATGACAGTAGTAATGAAGTACTACTTTTTGTAAAATGTTTAAAAAGATATGAACATTTCATGAAATGTTATTAAATGATTGGTCTGTTAAATAAAGATGTATTTTTCCCTTAAATGTCATGATCAGTTTTTATCTCTTAGCTGTCAAAAGGGTGTATTTATTTTCTATCTGGCACAAGTTGCTTAAAGCACAAGAAAACTACCTTTCTTTATAATTGTTGGAAGTACTTTTACCTGATGTCTTTATTTTAGTGGCAGTTTCTAATTTTATGTCATAGTTTATTCCAAACTTTTGGGCGTAGATAGGAAAATGTGTAGTTGGCGAAGGTTAAGTTATTTTTAATTGCTCAAAGTTAGTAAAAATCCATAGTTAAAGATTATTTAATTTACCATTTGAAAGGAATAGCTGATTGTCTGATTTTCTGATATGGAAGATAAGGAATTAATATAGATACCTAGCACTATTGATTTATACCTGATTTTTCAATAATTGTTTCTGCTTAAATTAAAAAAAATTGTCTAGCTCACATAACAATAAAATAATATTATCTGCAAAGACTCGATAAACTTTGTCTATGAGTGTCTCTAAAGCCTGTTATTGCAATTAGTTCTTAAGCACAAATAACATCAAAGAGCCTGGGAACCCTTGCTTTATGCCTTTTTCCAGTGCAAATTTGTGTGAAATCCACAGCTCTATACTAATGCAAGAATAACAGTCCATATATACAGACTGCAAAACCTGAGCAAAAGATGCCAAGAATCTAGATTTCTGCAGTGCATCAAATAAATATGACATATTCAAATTATTAAATGTATTTTTAATATCTGAGTCATGCATTATGCAGATACTTTATCATGAAGTAGCTTACTGACAAGAAGTAACGCATGTTTTATATTTTATATTTTCCTGGAGGAGACTAAACCACTCTAGTCACAGAGAACCAAATTTTGCAACAGATAAATGGCCATCAGTGGGGTCAGTCTAGAAGTAGGATACTACTCATAAGGAAAAGTGAGTGAGTGACTGAATCTACGTATCTGCTACCATGTAAAAACAGATTTTATAATCAACACTAAACACAGTAATCGTCCTATAACAGATGCATTATACTAGGCCTTCCTTGACTGTAGGACAGCTGCAGTATGTGACAGCCGGAAAAATGAGGTACATGTCAGCTGCACGGTGCCTGTAATGGACACAATGTGCTTCAGGGAAGGGCTTTATATAACTGTAAAGGCAAACATCTAAATATGGTACATTTTGTGTTTTAATGGCTTAGTGGATTCTTTTAAGTCTTCTGTTGTAAATGGGTTTGCAAACATTTGTACTTAGATTGTAATTAATTTACTGCTATGCTCATACAGTTGTAAGAAGTTTATTAGCACCCTGATATCACTTATTAGTTGGTTTATTTTTAGAGCTTAAACAAGTAATGTAGAAAGTTGTTAATAATAGCTGTTATGCATCTATATCTTTAATTGTCTTTATGCTATAAACAGTATTGACACAATGATAACTGACTTGATCCTTGATCTGCAAGATACTTTCTGTATATTACTGATGTCACTGGACAGCATTGTAATATTATTTTTTTTCATTGCTAAAGCTTTTTCCTTTTCTCAGCCAGTTCTTGTATATGATTACAAAGAGATGGCATTAATATATTTCTTTAGTTCTGATTGTGTATGGTAATTGTTCTCAGATATTCCTACAGGTGGTTAAATTCTTCCTCTCACTGATTTAATTGAGCTTTGGTCCACACTCATACCTAGCCTACAAATAACATCAAAAGCAGTTCCATAGAATATGTGGAGTATATTGCTGTACTGAGTTAATGAAAGCAAAGCATATTTACATTGTGCACCTTGTCTGGGAGTTAGCACAGAGGACTGAAGCTCTGGGCTGTAATAAGCTGCTTCCTGTAAACAAGGATACAATGTTTGGAGTCCTTCTGCCACAGTGTGAGTCTGAAAAAGTAATTTGACCAGACAGTGCTCCTAGGTCACGCGTGAAAAGGGACACTTGTATCCAGTGGGGCTTACATAGGTAACAAACATGTATATATGCATATATTGATGTACTTCAGTAGACCAAAAGTTCACTTACCGGACTTTCAGATAGCTGAGACGAAAAGGCCAACAACCACAGAACACCGACATCCCTGAACACTGACTTCCCACTCCAAGTAAGTAACCGCTTGGCCATCCTGAAAAAATTGTAAAATTGAAGGAAAGTAACCCCACCCATGTGGGGGGGGGGCTTTCCAACCCCCCAACTAAATATACCACCTCCAAGATTGCACTGCCACGTGGGTAAGTAGAAAAGTTCAACAGGGTGGGCAAGCGGTTACTTATAAATATATATATATATATATATATATATATATATATATATATATATATGGTTCATAGGTATTTACTAGGCTAATGACCACATGGGCCTTTTTTAAGCCTAGCCATGCATCCCAAATCTCTGACAAATTCGGATACCCTTGATAAGTGTACCATTTACAGGTAACCTGTTTGCATTACAGACGTAGGTGCCAAACCAGTGATGAATTTTCGTTTTCCAATCTAATTGTCCAAGTTGCACATGAATTGGGTTAGAGAGGACCTCTGCTTCACATGGATGGGGAGCCTGTTCCATAGAGGAGGCAGTCTCTGGGATACATACCTATCTCTCCAGCAGGTCCTAGTTATATCACAGGCAAGGTTTAAGTCTTTAGAATGGGTAATTCTGCTACTTTTTGTTTTGTGGATATGCAGGAGGTCCATCAGAATGGGGTCTGACAATGCCCTGTATGCCAGGCATAGATCTCACCTCAAAAGCCTGTAAGAGACAGAATACAGGGAAAGGGCCTTGAGGTGGTCTGCATAGGACATATTACTTACGCTCTGTATTCTTTTAGTGAGGAACCTCTGTGGATGTTCCAGTTACTGGATATGCCTGGTTAGGTACATACCAAAGGGTACATTGTAATCACTGATAGGTCTAATGAATGCCGAATACAGTGGAACAATGACTTCCATGGACTTAGATGCTATACCTTTGTTTATAAGTTGTGCAACACAGAATGATTTCTTCACCACTGTAGACACATGGTGATCAAAGGCTAGATTACTATATATGTGTGTCCCTAAGTCCCTGACTACTGGGTCAACTCTAAGGGTGTGTTGTCAATATGATAGTTACCAGGGATAAGTGCACACCACGTATGGAACCACACGTAAATTATATCTCTAAATCCACACAATGTTGTTCACTTCCAAGCTCTCTGGTAAACAGCAAAATAAATCCTCCGGATAAAATTAGAACAACAAATGTTTAATGCAAATATGCTTCAAACGTTAAGCGCTTTCACTAGACTAAGCTAGCTTCATCAGAACGTTTGAAACAGCTGATTACACTCCATTTTAAAATATAAATGGCGCCAAATATACAACAGTTCTTAAAGCAACATACTATAAACTTCATTCTCAATAAATAAATTACATATGCTTCATCTAATACACAAATTACAAAAATACTAAAAGCTTAAAAAACATATGTTGTTTATATTTGTTATTATACATATTACTGTGCCCATAATTGTTTACTATTGTTAAATGTTTAACATTAAAAGAGGTTTAATTGAAAAATAATCATTGATGCCTGGTTTTCTTGTGGCATCTGTTAAAACCTGCCAATAAAGTTCCCTGTAAGCTGAAAGGTTTTTCATGTTACCTCCTCTAGGGTCACTTTTAACAACTTCTATTATAGCAAATTTGAACTTGTGTTCATTACCTTCATTTAATATGTGCCTAGCAAGTGCATTCTTCATGTCCTTATTTTTGATGCAATATAAGTGTGCATATATTCTCTGTCTTAATAATCTTTCAGTCTTCCCTATGTAAAATGAGGGACAGACTGTACACATAGCAATATATACCATCATGTTCATTTTACAATTGCCTCTAGGTGTATATATTTTGGTTCTATTCTCATTTTCTAATATAATGGGACTCGATTCATATATGCTTGAACATTGTTTACAGGTCCCACATCTTGATGTATGTGTATTTGAACTATATTTAGTCTTAATTCCACATTCAAGTATTTTCTTAATGTTCTTACCCATTTTGTTCACAAATCTGGGTTCAACTCCCAGAACATCTGCGATTTCTTTATCTTTGATTAAAAATCGCCAGTTATTGATGATAATTTCTTTAATAACTTGACTGTATGGACCAAACTCTATTATACACACTCTTTTGTAACTACTATTAATTGTTTCCATTTTCATGTCTTTCATGCCAGAGTGCTCATTAGTTTGGTTATTTACAAATTCTTTGGATTTTCTGTTCAAGCCAAGTAGTGGCAAATATTTAATGCCCCATTGGTTTATGACATATGCTGATATGTCCTCCATTAATTCCTTGTCATATCCTCTATCTATAAATAGGGAGGTGATGTATTCAATTTCCTTAACCATGTCATTGTAATTAGAACACATTCTCACGGCCCTTATACATTGTCCTTTGTAGATGTTCCTTTTCACTTTTCTAGGATGATAACTATTATAGTCCACATATGAGTTAGTAAAAGTATCTTTTCTATATACTGTGGATTTCAAAACATCATTGTCAGCTGTTACCAGTGTATCTAAATAAGGAACACCAATTTCATTTACCACTGAAGTGAATTTTAAAAAATCACTACTGGTATTGATGTAGTTAATAAAAGCTGTATATGTGTGAATGTCTCCATTCCAAATGATGTATATATCGTCTAAAAATCTCGAGTAGTATATAATAGACTTATTGAATGTACCATTCAATACATTATTTTCTTCCCAGTCAAGCATAACCAGGTTTGCATATATGGGAGCACATGCTGCTCCCATAGCTACACCCCTGGTCTGCTTGAATATTTCACCTTCGTGAAATATATAATTATTATCTAAGACAATACTCATTAATTCAGCCAAAAGTTGAATCTTGTCCCATGTCATTTTAGTATGTTTCCTTAAACTATTAGTAAAAGCTTCTATGCCTTCCTCCATGGGTATAGAACTAAATAGATCTATAACATCTATAGTACTGAATAAGGTACTATGATGGTACTTGTCTACTGGATAATTTTTTAAAAATTCCCAGGAATCTTTTAATGTTAAACATTTAACAATAGTAAACAATTATGGGCACAGTAATATGTATAATAACAAATATAAACAACATATGTTTTTTAAGCTTTTAGTATTTTTGTAATTTGTGTATTAGATGAAGCATATGTAATTTATTTATTGAGAATGAAGTTTATAGTATGTTGCTTTAAGAACTGTTGTATATTTGGCGCCATTTATATTTTAAAATGGAGTGTAATCAGCTGTTTCAAACGTTCTGATGAAGCTAGCTTAGTCTAGTGAAAGCGCTTAACGTTTGAAGCATATTTGCATTAAACATTTGTTGTTCTAATTTTATCCAGAGGATTTATTTTGCTGTTTACCAGAGAGCTTGGAAGTGAACAACATCGTGTGGATTTAGAGATATAGTTACCAGGGATGGATGACTTCTCAAAGGATACTATTATGCATTTCTTGGCATTTAATTTTAATCCACGGCTCTGACACCAGTTATTTGTCTATGTCAGTCCCTCCTGAAGGACATTTGTGTCAGTGTGAGATTCAATAGCAGCTCCTAATTTGCAATCATCTGCAGATTTAGTCAGTCAGAGACCACTGACAGCAGCCTTGACTTCAGGAAGCAAATGCCAAAAAGGAGCAGTCCAAAGACTGATCCCTGAGGGACTCCACTTGTGACTGGCCTCTTTGTAGAAGTAGACTCCCCAATTCTAACTTCCTGGGTCCTGTCTGTGAGCCAGTTGGCTATCCACCGGGTGACATATGGGTTTGTACCTAACCTCATGAGTTTGTCAACAATGTCTGAATGAGGTATTATGTCAAATGCCTTGGCCAGGTCAAGGTATGCAGTGTGAATGATTTTGCCCTCATCCATTGCTTTGGTGACCTTCTCAAAGAAGTCACCAGGTTGAGTAAGCATGATCTGCCTTTGACAAAACCAAACTGGATTGGGTCAGTGTCTGGAGGTTTACTATATCTCTATTGATCATCTCCATAATAATTATTTCCATGGCTTAACATATAAGACTTGTGAGACTTATGGGTCTGTAGTTTCCAGGGTCTGTAGATAGCCCACCTTTGTGCAGAGGGATGACTGTTGCCTTTTTCCATTCATGAGGCATGAAGCCTGTTTGGAGGCTACAGTTAAATAGTAATTCCAGAGGCCCTGATAGGTCATGTTTCATGCTACTTAGAAGGCATCCTGGGATATTGTCTGGGCCAATTGATGCAGTGTTCTTGGTCTTAGAGAGAGCATTAAGGACCTGTTCTCTAGTGATAGTAAGGGGAGTTATATTTGATGATACTTCCCAAGGAAAGGTTGAGGGGGAGACAGGAGTAAAGTTGGAAATGAATTTTTCAGCCAGGTGGTTTGCTATATCTTCTGTCTCAGTATAGGTGGCTCCATTTACAATGAGCTCTGCATACAATTCTGTATTGCCTTTGAGGTTGCAGATATAGCTAAAGAATGCTTTGTGGTTGTCCTTGGCCTGGGAGGCCAAACTTACCTCAAATGTGGCTTTGGTAGACTTTATTTGTCCTCTGAGTTGCTTGTTTAGTTTAATGAGACTGCTTTTATCCTGCTGGGTGCTGTGTCTCCTAATTTTTGCCATGATTTTCTTCCTCCTGTTATACATTCAATTGATTTTGTGATTCCACCAGGGTGGCTTGTTTTTTGAGTTAGTTCTGTACTTCTTCCTGGTGAGTACAGCTGCCTCTATGCAGCTATTAACATGCTTGAACAGGGTTTCTGTGAACAGTTCTGCATAGGCAGAAATGTTCTCATGGTTTATAGGGGCTTGACATATTGTCAGGTTTTCACTTAATAGCAGAAGGTCAGCCTTAGAATAGTTCTTGAATATTTCCAGTTGAGCTGGGGGTCCAGGTTTTATTTTTACTTCAAAGGAGACCATTTTTTGGTATGCCCTTTCCAGGGAAGGCATTACAGTAGGGGTGTGCACCACTCTCTCATATTAGTGAGGACCAGATCCAGTATGGTTGCACCCCTGGTTGGTGTATTGACTATCTGGTCCAGGGAGTTTGTGTTTACAAAATCCAGGAATCTCTGTGCATGTAGATTTGATGTCACATAGGATTCCCAGTTAATAGTGGGGTAATTAAAGTCACCCATGAATATGGTATTGAGTTGGATGTTTAGTGTTTCTAATAGGTTTAAATACATGGTGTGGGTTTCATGGGTCATACAAGGGGACCTATACCTTGCAAGGAAGTGGTATTGGATTTTACCTATGGTAATTTGAACGTGGAGCAGCTCAAGTGCATTGTCCTTGAAATATATATATATTTTTGATGTAAATAGAGACACCTCCACCTTTAGTCCCTGTCTGTGAAGTAGCTAGTCTAAATATGTGGAAGGCATTATAACCTTGCACTGTTGGTGTGTTCTCCATGGCTTTAAACCATGTCTCAGAGACCGCACAGACATCAACATTCTCTAGGGTAAAGAGAGCTTCCAGGGAGTGGAGTTTTTTGTTTAGGCTCCTAGCATTGGGCAGTAATGCCTTTAGATTTTCTTGGTTTTGATTTTCTATGTTGGAAGTACTTTCAGTTTGGCATTGCTTAAAAAAGGCACTATGGGGGAAGACAATGTTTTAGATAATATTCGAAAGCCTAGTGGGGAGAGGTGCAGACCATCCCTAGCAAAGAAGCATGGTCTGTTGACCATCTCCTTCCATGCTGACAAATATTGCACTTCTTTAGGATGACACCAGAAACTAAGCCAATTATTAAAGTCAATCATCTTTTGTTCATATTGTGGCATCATCCTTGGAGAAGGTAAAATGCTGCTCAATGCTAGGCTCATACCAGCCTGAGACCCATATTCTGAGAGCTCTATGATGTCTCTCTTCATATAGTCTAGGGAGGTACATCTCAGGTCATTTACTCCCACATGGACTATGACTGAGTCATATTTGTAATTGTGGTCCAATGACCTAAGTCCATGCAAAATGTGGCAGATCCTAGCTCCTGATAAGCAACTGACCGTAACTTTCTCCTTACTCAGCCTGGTGACAGGGACATCAGTGTGCAATGACTAGAATGTTGGATTGCGTGTTTACTTGTCTTATAGGCTTAGAGGTAGAGGCTCCATGAGATGTACTGTAGCTCTATGTGTTAATGTGGGTGTTGTTTTGAAAGAGTATGTTTGGGGCTGCTGAGGGTATTTCTTATGTGTACTTTGTCTAGGAGGTCTTTGTGGCTTAGGAAGGTTACATGTAAGTGCCTCAGTATATGTGAGTCTGGTTCCCCTTTATAATCTCAAATTTCAGTTTCTCAAAACCATAAAGGCAAATGCTCAAAATCCTGAAACCCCAAAACCGCGAAACACAAAATCGCGAACATTAACAAACCATACACCACAAAACACATACACCATCCTACCCATACTACAACAAATCAAACAACAAAACATACACAAACACAATAATACAAATCAACACACCTACGCTACATATAAGCAGGGGGGCAAGCCCCCCTGCACCACCATGTGGGACACCCCCCTACTTATATATACTAACTCCGAGATTGCACAAACAGAAAAAGACAGCAAACTCACACCCAGGCATTCTACAGTTCCTCACTCACACACACACACACACACACACACACACAAACACCAACACATCCAACACTTACACACTCATACATTCATCTGCCTAACCTAACCCACATGTACAACTTACAAACACAATCACACACATTCAAACTCCCACCTAAAACCCTTACAAAATGCTCACTTACCTTAATTCTCACCTAAATCCACACAACACACCGGTCCGGACACCATCCACACAAAACATCGCACGTAATGTAGCATAAAGCCATAACCACGAATTTGAGGTATTCAAATTTGTGATTATGCACTTTCACTATTTTAAAAATTCGCCTTTATGGTCTCGAGATACTGAAATTCGAGATTTCAGTATTTCAAGATTATAAAGTGGAACCGTGGGTCTATATGTCTGCTTTGACTTGTGTGTGATGGGTGCAGCATGTGGACAACTTTATTGACATTAGGAGTATTTTTATGTGAGAGCTTTGTCTCCAGTGACATTGTGTAAATACATCTCTCACATACCATATCAGTTTGTTTGAGAATTAACTGGTTGTCAGTAAACATGAGGCAATTTTTACATTGCCTCAGGATGCCCATATCCACCAAATCAGTTCATATCCATAGCAACAGACCCTTTTTTACTGATTGGACTGTTGGGAGTGAGAATATCAATCACTGTCAGGAGTATCTGATTCGCAACTATGTGGACAGTGCTTGTCCCTGCAAACTAGCTGTCCTGTGTACAGCTAGATAGTGGAGACATTTCAATTGTGCTTTTACAGGAAAAATGTCACTCAAAGTGTCTGAGTCTGTACAGAGGAGAGTACTTGAGGGGAAACTAATACGTAGACCCTGAAAATTTAAGGATGAAGTATTTAGACAGATATTCTGAAGTTAGAAACAATTCAAGCAGTAATTACTGAAAACAAAGAATTAGCTTTTCAAGAATGATGAAAAGAGGGGAGTTGCATAAATGGCTACTGCCTGGCTAATACTAATGCTGGTCTCACCACAGCTTCACTCTGTTGGGATACAATACTCCTTTGCTTCTTTTCTCACCAGAAGCAAAATGTTAGCACCAATCCCAAGAAGAGAAGCAGGCCACAGCCTGACTGGTGTTCCACAGTCTTGTCCCAAATAATGCAAGGGTCTATAGGCTTGTAGACTTTTTCTGGTAGATGCTTTGAATAGTTTACTATCACATGTTTGACACTATTGTGGCCGAAAGTGCAAATATCCAAAGAAAACGTTCGGAAATCACAACACCAACCAGAGTAAATGCCGAACTGAGCATTTCAGTGAAGTCGAATGTTGAACATTTCAAATTCACTGAAATTCTCTTAGCCGCTAAACATATTTTAACATGCACCCATAACCCCCCCATGTGCCCCCTACTTATATATATAAACTCTGATGAGATTGCACTACACTGAGGAAAGGGTACATTTCCCAATCCTCACTATAGTGCGAGCTACACTACACTGTCAAACCGCAGCTGTTCGCTATTGTAAGGTTTGACAATATAGTACTCGCACTAATGGTTCTGCTACCTGATTTACATACAAATGTTGATCGCACACAATGCGATAAACTATGTAATTGTAAACCGCTTCAAATATCAATCACACTAATCAGGTACATTAAGCACAGACACTCAATCTCCAGCCAGAAACAGTCAGGAATCAATGCACTTGCTTTGCTCCTACTCTAACCATGATCAGAATATAAGCACAGATTCCTAGCTGTCACCTATAATGTAGTTATTAGGCTTTCTGGTGATCAACAGTCTCCAGGAAATAATGTCACTGTACTATATATATATATATATATATATATATATATATATATGTGTGTGTGTGTGTGTGTGTGTGTGTGTGTGTGTGTGTGTGCGCGTGTGTGTGTAGATATATATATAAAAACTTCCCCTGTGAACAGGTTTTACTTTATAGTATATAAACACATGTTAGGGATAGGTGCCAGACTGCATGTAATTTTATTTCAGCAAGTCTAAGATGAAAAGTTAGTGTTTATGGTCAATGAGTGATGAATGAGTACCGGGCACTTTTTTAATGTTCCAGAATGTATTCTAAATTATTTGATCTATAGCATCTATCAATATTACTATGAATACTGTGAGTTACTATCTAAATATAATAGAGTAATGGCTGATGCTGCCCTGCCTCCATAACCCTTAAATTCAGCAGACTGGACCACAGCTTGAACTGCATTACAGCAGCTTTTGTTTTAGGTTGTCTAGCAGCACTACACTCTTCAGAGTCTCTGTAATATAGTTATAGCCTTGTAAAGGTACAATCCCTATTAAAAAATAATAAGTAGTTTTATAATGATCTTGTTTCCTTGAATCCAACACTGAATACAAGAAAAGTTTTGCCAGAGTCCTTAATGTATCACTGTAATCAATGGCAGCCATTATTAAGGTGCCAGATTTGCTCTCAGATGTCATAATAGTGTGTTAAACACAACCTGTCAACCTCGTGGAAAGTATACCTGTCAACCTCGTGGGAAGTACCTTCCTATGTCATGTACCTGAGAGGTGAGTTGATGAGGCTACTAATTTGTAACCTTTCCTGTTTACATTATAGTGCTTTTCATTCGGAGAGTGTGTCAGTCATGATAGCTAAATGTTTCAGCCAATGTTAGCTGTCCTGCTCACAACTTAGGAACAGGCTATTACTGTTGTAGAAATATCCTGTAACAATAAAAACATCTCCCAATAACTGCCATTATCAATCAGCTAAGCATCTCAGCAGGAAATACAGAACTAAGTAAAGGCCTGCACTAAGAAATATACGGCCTATCCAAAAGGCTGGTACAATAGAATGTTATCCATGCTGGCAATTTGCGAATCATGATTTAAAAATGAGCATTGTACCTCTTCCTACTTGTATAAATGTTACAAATGTTTCTGTGATAACAAGCCTACTACATTTATTTATTTATCTACATTTGTTAACCAGGTAGTGTCTGAGTGGGTAGAAAAATATCCATTTTCAGCGGAGACCCAGGGAGAAAATTTTCAAAAGATTACAAATTAGTAAAAGTACAATTATTTCAGAAAAAATAAACAAATGTTACAAGTCTAAAAAAAATACAGGTCATAGAGGTTATGATAATATACAATGTTCATAAGTACAATTAGAGAGATAGTATGCAAGTAATGCAATAGATGTTCAGTAACAGAAAATGCCATGCTAGAGATGAGCAGTAATAGGAAGAGAGACAAGCCAGGAGAAATACAGGGAAAAAGCCAGTTCATCTTTAAATAATCTATCAGGGTAGTTTTAAATGTGGACAGACTGGGATGTTTTTGGATGTGCTGAGGTAGATTGTTCCAGTCCTTGGCTATTTTATAGGAGAAGAGGGAGTTGCCATGATAATTGAGACTGGGTCACGTTTAACATTAGTTTGTTAGGTGACCTAAGGAGCCTACAGTTAGAGTTTCGTTGGACTGGGTTTGAAAGAAGAATCCAGTCTGTAGGGTTGTAAATGATTTTATGGACAAAAGAAAGTTGCTTCAGTGCTAACAGGTTGGGAAGTTCTAGCCAACTGAGTAGCTGAAGAGCTGTGCAGTGGTGTTTTTTTTAAGTTGATTGGTGACAGACTTAGCTGTACTGTTATAACAAGACTGTAGTTTATTAAGGTCAGTTTTGGATAGGTTGGTAAGGACTTGAGAGCAGTAGAGGAGGGTGGATAGCAAGTGAGATGTTGCTGTGGCCAACCTAGTTTTCTGAGTAAGGTAAGGTTTACCCTGTAGTGAGCACCAAGCTTGGAGTGGACTTTTTTAATTGTAAGGCAGATATGTTTATCACATTTTAGTGTATCATCTATAGTAAGACCTAGGAGCTTGGTCTGATTGGTGGGTTCAATAATTGGACCATTGGAAGAGTAAATGGAGAGAGGTAGAGTGCTGACCTTGGATGACTTGTTAGAGAAGATGAAGTTTTTCTTATTTGGGTTGAGGATAAGTTGATGGCTATTTAGCTAATATTCAATGTCCATGAAATATGTTTGCATATTTTGTTAAAGTTGTTGTGGGGAGTGGGCTGAGCAGATAAGAAAGGAATCATCAGCATATTGGATGATGGTGACATGTTGGGTGGCAGTATTAAGGTTATTGGTAAATATGATAAAGAGGAGGGGCCCAAGTATGGAGTCTTGTGGAACACCAGTGGTGACTGGTAATAGTGGAGAGTAGTTATTTGCCCACTTAGTAGCTTGTTGGCGGTTAGCTAGATAACTATGGAACCATGTTAGGGAAGAGGTAGAGAGATTAAAAGAGGCAAGTTTGTTGAGAAGTAGCTGGTGGGATACAGTGTCAAAAGCTTTAGACATGTCTATAAAAATAGCAGAGACTGGTTGTCCTTCATTTTTGAGGTGGTGAATGGTATCTATAAAGGATATTAAGTAAATAATTAATTAAATGAAAAGGGTTTTTGATTAAAAAAAGCTAAACATACTTTCAAATACTTTTTATGTTAACTAAACAACTCATTCCTTCTTATACAATTTTTATATCATTGCATACTATTACTTATTCCTATAATTTTGATGTTATATCTAAGATGCCAATTGTACGTTTGTATTTTTTTTTCTTTTTATATTATTGTATTTGTTCCTTTTATATTAATGTCTATGTATTTTGTATTTCAGGAGCTTTTCTCCAAGGGCCACCACTGAAAATGGGCATACACCCAGATGGACTATTCCAGTTAACAAATGTAAAATAAATAAATAAATAAACCAGCTATAGAAGAATCTTTACTATGTAGAAATAATACCACCTCCATCATGAATACTCCTCCTCCAATTTTCTTAGACAGGAGTAGTTTACTGGTCTGGCTTAAGGTTTAATTCAGGCTCTTGATCCCTCATTTACGGTAGCTTCTGGTAAAAAAAAAAAGGATACTTCCTTTCCTTAACAGATTCAAGATTCTGAATCTGGACAGCAGGTTGAAAGGACAGATACAGGGTTTTCTCTGCAGATTTCTGATTCAGACCCAGAGGAGAGATCAGTTTCTGAGTCGCCCTTTTGGGGGTGGGGGCTCTTTCTCTGAGATTATTTCTAGAATGTGCCAGTATTTTCAGTGGGAGAACACTAAGGTTTCTCAGTCCTTCAGACAATACTACTGTTACAGAAGGAATTTCCAGAACTTGTACCCATTCCTCCAGTTTTGTCTTCCTTGGAGGATAATGCCTGAAATTTTCCTGACAGTCAGCTGGTTGCTCCAAAAAAGATAAATAGGTTGGATAACGTTTCAAAATCTTTTTTAGCTCTGATGTTGTCCTTTTCATTCATTCCTCAACTGATGGGGCTCTGATCCAACTTTCCCACTTTTACAAGATCCTCGGATCCAAAACTCTCGAGCTCCTCCCTTTGCCTATAATGCCCCATCAACATACCTTAGATCTTATTTGCTGCAATTCAGCTTCAGACGTGGATCTTTACACTCTCAAGCTTTTGTGAGTTTTTTTCTAGCACAATTGTGAGTTTAATTTAAAAACTTCTACTACATACTTTAATTTTATTTTCTCCTACCTCCTTTGTTTTCTTGCTAGTTTTCTCTAGAGTTTCTTCCATACATTTGCTAGCAGTTTTTTTGGTACTTCACAGTGCAATTGCTGGGACACCGCTGTTTAAAATTTCTATATTTTAAATCCTTCTTCCCTACTTATTGAAGTATTTTTGCATTACCATTTTTGTAAGTTATTCTTTCTTCCTTTCCTCTTTTCTTCTTAAAAAAAAAAAAAACTTTAATTAGTAGTTTCTGTAGTTCTCTTCTGGATTTATGTTAGTTAGGACAGTATGCTGACAAGCCAAACAGTTTTAGGAAATGCATCACTTGTGGGCATAAAATCTCACACTCAGATGCCCACAGGGAATGTGCATACTGTTTGGGAGCCACACATTTAGATGTGGATTGTTCTGTTTGTTCTGGCTTGAATTCCAGGGCTCTCACTAGCAGGAGGAACAAGGTGGTATTGAAGGGCCTTTTCCCTTCTACTTCATCTTCTGCTTCTATAGCTGGGGCTCAACCCCCACTAAGATATATTGAATAAGGGGAAGCCAGACCTGACATCCAAAGATAAAGAATCTCGCAAGAGTTCAACAGATCGCTCTTCCTCTTCAGCTCTTTCTTCAGAGCCACCTGCTAAAATATTCAAAAAGTCGGATCCAATCACCTCAAGTAGGACCACTTCAACATCAAAATCACCCCAGATCCGATTACCTCCTCTCCTACTGGAGCTGGTCATTTCTCATCTCCCTTCACCTTTCTTGGAGGGATCCCCCCGCAAACATTTAAGACCTCTGTCCACCACATCTTCTGTCAGGTCTTTAAGAAGTTTATCTAACAGTCTGGAGCTAAGGGCTCCTGGTTGATGCCATGGTTGTGGTACCAGCCACCAAAAAAAAGCTTGTGGAATAGCTCTCTTCTGTCCACCCCCTAACAGAGAGTCCTGGGTATTGGACAGATTCAGTAAGCATGTATACACTTTAGTGACCTTTGCTCTGAAGTCGTTGAATTACCTGGCACATTTTATAAGATTACATAGAGATTTGACTAAAGAACATTCCATATCTCTTTCTGGGTCAAAGCAGTGTCTCCTTGCAACTGACCATCCTCCAGTCAGTTTCTAATGCGTCCATGAGGCTGCTCTCCCATGCAGTGGAAGGTACCTCATGGGTAGTGGGTTCAGGCATAATTATTAGGAGGCATGTCTGGATGCGATTATATGACCCCTGTAAGTCTTCATTCATCAATGCTTCCTTTGATGGATCTTCCTTATTTGGCCCAAAAGTAAAGAACATGCTCTCTAGATGTAAGCAACAAGGAAAGACCTTGTCTGCCATAGGCATACATTTTTCTAAGGCCCTTTTCAAGGAATTAATAGGGAGGTAGAAAAGTGTGGTTTCATAAATCCCAAGGTCCTTTTCAAAACTCACGTGGAGACAGTTCTCCTAGTGGCAGATGGGGGGATGCAAATGGAAGACTCCCCCCCCCCCT
Source organism: Protopterus annectens (assembly GCF_019279795.1). NCBI lineage: Eukaryota > Metazoa > Chordata > Ceratodontiformes > Protopteridae > Protopterus > Protopterus annectens. The sequence goes on along the minus strand of NC_056737.1, from coordinate 843,389,680 downwards.
CAGCCAAGGCTTTCTGGACTCCTTCTCGGACAAATCCAACCAGTGCTCCTGAAAGACAGCCTGACTGCTACCCTCTGGAGCCATTCAGTGTGTGTTTGTCTCTGCACCAAAGTGCCTGGCTATCTATAACAAAAGATTCACAAGTGCAGAGAATGATATCCAGAGGTTATATCATACCATTTTCCCAAATTTCCCCTTACAACGATGAAAAGAACCCCAATGTTCTACCCAATCAGAGGGAAGCAGCAGCATTAGAAATATAAAAGCTTCTAGAAAAAAGAGTCATCCAGAAGATCACCCCAGACCACAGAGTATCCAGGACCTATTCAAGAGTCTTCTTAGTGACAAAGAAGACAGACAACTAGATACCCATCATGGATCTCAGCAAACTAGACCAGTTTGTGCAATATTCAAGGTTCCAGATGGTGACAGTTCAGTCCATTCTGCCTCTACAGTGAAAGGACAATAGGATGTGCTTGGCAGATCTTTAGGATGCATACTATCACATCAAAATAAACAGGCACTCTAGAAGATATTTACACTTCTAGCTGGGAGACAGACATTATCAGTTCAAAGCACTAGCCTTTGGTCTCACCACAGCTCCCAGGGTGTTCACCAAATGCATGGTGGTGGTAGCAGGTCACTTCAGACTGCTGGGATTCTGAGTGTTTCCATACTTAGACGACTGGCACTTAACGGCCCCAACTAGGCATCTGCTCCTTTAGGCAAGGGACTACTTGGTCTAGCTGTGTCTCCATCTAGGCATCAAAGTCAATTACAACAAATCACAACTCACACCTTTGCTGTGCCTGGAGTTCATAGGTGCCCATCTGGACACAGTCAATCAGATAGCCTATCTTCCTCCTGCTTGAATCAAGGCACTCAGATCCCAGGTTAGGAAAGCAATACAACATTTTTATTTTCTATCAAGACTAATTTTGCAAGGTTTGGGATCCATGGCAGCTGCTATCACCCTCTTTCCTCTAGAGAGGTCTCACATGTGAATTCTGCAATGGACACTGTCAGTCCACAGTTCCACTCTTCAGCATCTTCAACTGCCCCAGTAAAGATCACACAAGTGTGCAAAAGTATCTATTTTGGTGGATTCATTCCAACGAACTCTCCAAAGGCTGTCCATTTGTTCTTACCCTACCCAAAGCCACAGTGATCATAGACACCTCCCAAGTGGGGTGGGGGGCACTAATTGGGAAGGACAGTACAAGGAATGTGGTCCCCCAAAGAGGCCAAGTGGCATATCAGTGTCCTGGAAATGACACCAGTCCTCCCAGCATTGCAGGATTTTCAAGATGCTCTCCCCTCCGAGATAATTGCTATTCAGACTGACAATATGTCAATGGTCTGGTACTTCAACAAACAGGGAGGAACCAAGTCTTACCCACTTTGTCGAGAAGCAATGAGAGTGTGGCAGTGGCTGATCTCTTCTGGTCACTTTTTAATAGCAATGCATATCCTGGAGAAAGCCAACTTGATTACGGACAGACTAAGCAGGTCAATTCTGGTGTCTCATGGGTGCCCTCACAATACCAAAGCAGCAGAGAGGAATTTCCATTGATGGAGACAACCATGCTGCAACCTATTCATTTCTCCCTTCGGCAATAAGTGCAGCAGGTTTTTTCCACTGATTCATCCAATAGAAGAGTCAATGAGAGATGCTCTTGTCCATGATTGGCCCTCCTGTCTTCTTTTTGCTTGCCTACCGTTACCTCTCATGTCCACATTTTTACAGAAAGCATTCTGATTAAGAGCACAGTTATCCTCATTGCCTCCTTTTGGCCTAGTCAGATTTTGTCATCCACCCTGGATACTGGATCCTAGTCCAGACCTCCTGTCTCACCCAACAGGGATGACTCACCCAGACATGTCAGGACTCAAACTGACCACATGGTTTCTCCAATTCCATTGATTGCTACTCAGCCCAGTCTCTCCTCCCCAGTCCATCATATTTTGTTATCTTCTCAAAAAGCTTCTACTAGAAAGATTTACAAAAGTAAATGGAAGCGATTTGTATTCTGGGCCCTTAACAGGGATCTGGACCCCCCCTTTCTTCCCCATGTAATGGGTATACTTGATTTTTTAGTTTCAATTTTCAATGAAGGGACTAGCTTTTCTAGTATTAAGGTCCATTTGGCTGCCATTTCAAATTTCCATCTAGGGGAAAATAATTCTACTTTAGCTTCTTCTAAATTATGTAAAGCTTTCCTTAAATGGGCCTTTTTACTTAGACCTCTGCTAAAGGATCCTTTGCCTCCATGGAATTTAACTATTGTGCTACAGACCCTGACTGAAACAACTTCTGAATCTTCAGCCAGGTCAGATCTAAAATTTTTGTCTTGGAAAACTATTTTTCTAGTTGCTATCACAACAGTGGCTATCTGAACTCCAGGCTCTATCTTCCAAATCTCCTTACCTAGTGTTCCATGAAGACAGAATGTCTTTGCAAACCAACCTGTCTTTTTTGCCTAAGGTAGCTTCTGAGTCCAACATCAATCAAGTCATAAATCTTCCAGTTTTCTTTCCACACTTTTCAAATAAAGTCGAGTACATGCTCCTTCTTTTAGATGTCCATAGACAACTCAGTTTATATCTCCATAGAACCAGGAATTCTATGAAGACTGACCAGTTGCTTGTCTCTTTCTTCCCTAACAAATTGGGTAAACCAGTTTCCAAAGTTTCACTGGTCAAATGGTTAACTAATTGTATCTCTCTTGTGTATAGTAAGAGGATTATCCTTGTCTAAGCCTCTTAGAGCTCTTTGGACTGCAGGATAGCGATTTACTTCCTTATCAAGGATTGATATCAGAGTATAGACAAAGAGAATAAAATAGGGGTGTTCTAAATGAAAGACCAGCACTGGTAGAGTTTTTAGTAGAATCCAGAACAGAAGCTGGTGTTAAAACAACGAATAATTAGTACAGCATGCAAAATATTGCATGATATCTATAAAATCAATCGGAAGAGGTTATAAAGGATAGGGAAGAGAGACTGGATAAGCAATTCACAAACAAACAATGGGGGTATATGTATATCGCCCAAATATGCAACAAAGTCTAGAAGACTTAGTATCTTTGCTTGGAAGTGATTACATAGGTATTTGTATACCCCAAGTAGACTCCAAAGAATTTTTCCTCAGGTAGAGAACAAATGTTGGAGGTGTGATGGGGAAGAAAGAGGTAAATGGGAACATATTTTATAGGACTGTAATGAGTTGAAAGTCTTTAAGTATTCCTTGCAGACTGCTCTGTCAGAGATAGTGAGTCAGCAAATTGGTGTAAATAAGGAAATGATTTTTTGAGCTATGATACAGAATCTGAATTGCCTAGACATAGTAAGGCATTGCTGAGTCTAAATATGGTGGCTGCCAAAAAGTAATTACTAGAAAATGAAAATCAAAGTCTAAACCAACTTTACTAGAAGTAATGAATATAGCAAAGATAAAACAACTGCAACATGGATGTTTAGAAAAGGGTAGGAGCAAATTGCATAAGAAAAAAATGGGACTTGTGGGAACAATACATACATTGGAGAAATGAGGTTCAAAAGAAGGCAGGGTTTGAATGAGCTATGTAATGTTTGTCTGACAATGACTGGATAGATTATAAGTGATGTATGTTTGCAGCTACAATTAGATCAACATGTTTTGTGATGTATAATGTTTGCAACTAAAATTATGTCAATATGGTTTGTTTTCATTTATATAAATGTATGATTGCCTATGTCATACATGATAATTTAATAAAGATGTTTCTTGTTTAAAAAAAAATTCTTACAGCTCATTCCATGAGGTCCATGGCATACTCTTCAGCGTTTTAGTCAAGGGCTTCCATAGATTACATTTGTGCAGCTGCAGTTTGGACTAATGCTCATACTATTATTGCTCATTAAAAATTGGATTTGATTTTTCAGGAAAAGAGCTGCCTTTGGCTCTGCAATACTCCAGAATATCCTTCCTCGAGGGCCACCCAATGCTCAACTAGCTGGGGACTCTGTCCCATCAGTTGAGGAATGAATGAAAAGGACAACATTAGATAAAAAGTTATGTATTCACCATAATGTTCCACCTGTGTTGTCCATTTTCATTTTTCCTCACCTTCCCGCCTACCTGCCCCCTTTCCTTTGCTCCTGGAAAGACCTAAGAGGTTTTATGTGGGAACCTTTGTTCCTCATTTGAGCTCCAGCTCCTTTTCTTATTCTATCTTTTATTATTTTCTTTAACATTTTGTCCCTTTATCTCTAAGGGCAGCAAACTTGATCCAAGGTATGTTAGGTTAGCAGGACATTATGAGTAAAGGACGGCACTTGAGAGCTTTGGATCCGAGGATCTGATAGAAACGGCCAAATTGGACCTGAGACCCATCACTTGAGGAAGAATGAAAATGGACAACACAAATGGAACATTATGGTGAGTACATAAGTTTTCTTTTATACTTAGTCTTTCGGCTTTTCCCAGTTAGGAGTCACCACAGCGGAACTCCGGTCCGCTAATGATTGGCAGTGGATTTTTACAGTGCCGAGTTGCCAGCCCGATACCAACCTTCAAAGAAGGCACACCCATTCATGCACGCACCTACCTGCATGTCTTTAAACATCACTCAACCACGGGAGGACATGCAGACTCCACACAGAAGGCACTCTAGCCGAGAATCGAACGGGAGAACCTCTTGCTGTGAGGTGACAACGCTAACCACAGCACAACAGCTGCCACTCATATTTTTTTTTTTTATACACTCTTCCCAAATTTGATCTAGCAGCTATAGTTTTAATTAATCCTTCTGCTTTTAAACACTTCGTTAATTCCAATCCTACTGTTTCTGATAAGGATGGAAAAAAAGTGCATACTACAAATTTGATTTTCCAAATTTTGAATTGTCAGGTTCATATGTTAAGGTTTGTCCTGACTAATTTTAAAAGTATGAGGAATGTTTTGTCTGCAGTCTCTTCTTGCAAGGAAAAATCTGCTTTAAATAGTTTAATTTCTTCCATTGTTCAAGTCACTACTCATTGTATGCAGTATATATGACTTTGTTGATACTTCTGAAGGGTTATGGCCACTGGTACTGTTTTGAGGAGGTTTACATGGCTGCCTTCTAAGAACCTCCCAGATGATGTTAAAAATGAAATTTTAAATTCCCCTTGGGATAGAGATTTAATTTCTGGCCCCTCTGCTGTAGTGGTGATCAAAAGTATAATGAAAGGGGTAAGCTGATTCAGGAAATCTCTAAGATGTTTCAGCCCTACTTTTCCAAATTTTCTAAGGGAATTTTTAATCTCCTCATCCAGTTTTGGTAAGAAACAAATTAAACACTCTCAACAAAATGCCGGTAAACAGATGTTTAAGAGGAAATGGTAATAGGAATTCTGTCAGAACAAAACTGTGTGGCAAACAAGCTGAGTAGGACAAAGGCAGACCCTCATGAATGGAAACTATATTAGGGAAGTCTTCCAAGATTTGATTAATCTGTGGGGAGTTCCTCAACTAGACCTCTTTGCCTCCTATCTAAACAATCAGCTGGCAAGATTCTGCTACAAGAAAGAAGGCCTGGAAGACAGATGCCTTTTCTTTTCTATGGGCAGGTATGCTCCTGAATGCTTTTCTACCCTTTCCACAAATATCCTGGGTACTTCTGAAGATTCAGAAGGAATCCTCCAAGATCATTGTGGTCACTCCCTTCTGGCCCAGGCAGCCATGGTTCCCCCTTCATTTGGAAATTACCAGGGGTAATTACCACAAGCTTCCTCACAGACTGGATTTACTCACATAATACCAGAGGTGTTTGATACACCCCAAAACCAATCAACTTCAATTAAGTGCCTGGGTGATAGGGTCTTAATTCCTTTTCGGCACCTCTTTACTGATGATGTGCAGCAGGCTGTAGTGGAGACAAAAAACCTGCTACTACAAAATCATGCATTATTAGTAAATGGAAAAGGTTTTCTAGTTGGTACTAACAACATAACCAGCACCCATTCAGAGCTAGCGGTTCTCTGGTTTTACAATATTTGTGTGAGTTACTATCCTATGACCTTTCTCACTCCTCTATCAAAATTAATTTATCCACCTTTTCCACATGTCTGCCCATGGATTCTCCTCTTTCAAAACAGTCTCATGTCAAAATGTTTTTGAAAGGGGTTTTGTATGAGGCCACCGAGAAAACCAGTGGCCCCTTCTTGGGATCCTAATTTTTGTGTCAGAGAAGCTAACACTTGCTCCATTTTGATCCAGCTAATCTGGCTGACTTGAGGTTCTTAACATGGAAAACAGTTTTACTGATTTTCTGACCTCTGCAAGAAAAGTATCCAAGTTGCAGGCTCCTATGGTGAGTCAGCCCTACCTCATTTGCCGCAGGAACAGTGTTTCTTTGAGAACTAATCCTTTATGCCTAAGGTGGTACCCATATTTACCTTAAACCAAACTATCCATCTCATCATTTTCTTTCCTGAACCCAAAAAATGCAGGAAAAAGGATACTTCATACCTTGGATGTCTACCAACAACTCAGGTACTATCTTGACAGAACTAAATCTTTCAGATCTTTGGATTAATTGTTAATTTCTTGTGAAAATAAGAAGAAAGGACAACCTGTGTCAAAACATACTGTTTCAAAGTGGTTGTCTAATGTTATTCTCTTTTGTTAAACTCACCACAACAAAACTATTCCAGGCAGGGTGAAGGCTCACTTTACCAGGGCCTTGGCTTCATGTATGGCTTTTTGGAAAGGGTTGGATTCTATAAGTATTCTAGAAGCAGCGACTTGGTCCTCTGTACATGCTTTTACAAAGCACTACAAGCTTGATTCCTTCTCAAGGTCTTGATCAGGCTTTGTAAGGACCACTGTCCAGGGGGTCCTGTACTCTTCTCTTTCCACCTCCCAAATGTAGTAAGCTAGGGTTATCTACCCATAAAGCTAAGACTACTGCAGCAGTGATCAGTATGTTGAACACAGTACAGTTGTGTAAGTAAATGTATCAGAATGGTAGATGTTTGAATGATCACTGCTGCAGTAGCCACTCTCTCCCTCCATTACCCTTATTTTTTGATATGTTGTTTATGCCATGGTGTGGTTATTTATATTTTGTTCTTCCTAGTAATACTTTTTCAGGGCTCAGCCTCCTTCTCTTTGTTGTCAGGAAAGCTCTGAAGTGCTTAGCTGAAAACATATCTTTTGGTGAGCTCAGCTCAAGGCTGCCTGACAGTTTGGGTGCAAGGAAGGTGCCCTGAAGCTTTGAAAGCTGGCCACCTGTTATATCCTTGGCAGGATATAACCTACATAGCTAAGGCTACTGCAGCAGTGATCACTTGAACAGCTATTGTTATAGGAAATTTACTTACACAACTGTAATACTTTCTTGGACTATGTTATTCTTGGACTGTGTCATTATATATGATATCCTGGCAAATAGCCAGCTTATATTCACGCCTGAATACAGTACTACTACTGCTAGGTACATAGTCACAAAACACATCTACAATGTCAATCAAAAAGGGCAACTTACAGATGCAATATTTATTGAGTTCAAGAGTCAGTCACTCTATCTTGCTATCCATTCTAGAAAAAAGCAGTTTTTGGAGAGGAGGCAATTAAATGGTTCTCCTTTTACTCTCCTACTGCAGCCTCTGATTGTGACACTTTCTGGACAGGTGTACTCTAAAGATCTCTTATTAGACCATTCATTTTTCATAGATGACTTATCTAAAAAGCCAGTTGTAAAAGTCATCATGTAGTGCTGATGACATTAGACTTTACCAATTTCACCCTGCTCTTAAAACACTGCAGGCATAGCCTGGCTCTGTAATACAAGGGGATGGAGCCCTTACTGTACCAAGTGACTGGATTCAATTAGCAACCTGACACTTAAAGGGCTAAATAGGTACAGAGAAAATAGAAAGGGCATGGTCTGCTCACCTCTCCTGATGATTGGTGGTAGGCAGTCAGTAAACACATAGGGAACTGCAGTGTCTCCACTGGAGACTTGAGAAACCACTTTCTGTGTTTGAGGGAAGGGGCGGGGCTGCTTGCTGGGATTGTCTCTTGCAAAAATGAGGGACAACCTGTACGGACAACTCAGTGAATGTTCCCCTTCAGCATGGTGGGCTGACAGCCCAGTGAATGTTCTCCTTCAGCACAGTAGGCTGGGTTTTCCTGTGGAATGCAGGGCCTAAATGAAAACCCTCAAACCACCCAGATAGTTTTGTGAATGTTGGCCACTTCTGATCAACAATAACCTTTTTGGTGGGGGAACAAATGGCCTAATTGACTGGAAGGGGGGGAGCTGATGGTCAACAGGCAGCAAGAGCAAATAGCATAAAAAACACTGCAGGCACACTTGAAATGAAACTTGTCTAGGTGGGAAAAATTATTTGTCACTGATTCAGGGTTTTCTAATTGTTGGTGTTTTTACAAACGCTTTCTTGATGACATTTGTATTTTTTGGAATGATTCTCAAGAAAGATTTTTTGAATTTCTTTCCTATTTGAAAGGTACCACAGAATTTTTGGACTTTACCTATCATTTTGATACTCAACAACTGATTTATTTAGATATTTCTTTGATTAAATTAGATCATTCCTTTTCTTCTAAAGTCAGTAGAAAAGGAACCTTTTCCAACTCATACCTCCACTTTAATAGTGGGCATCCGTTCTTTCAAAAAAAGAACATACTTAAAGGACAGTTAGTTAGAATAAGTCGTATGACTTCCGAAGATACTGAATTTTTAAAGGAATGTGACTTTGTTACCCAAATGTTTAGAGACTATGTTACCCTGAAAATCTGATTTGTGAAGTTAGTAAAGAAGTAATTGAAGGTAGGAAAGAGAGGTTTGCCCCCATTTTGGGTTGTGATGAAGGACCTAATTCTTGTTATAATTCTAATACTTCTACTAATGATTGGGATGAAACATATGTTATGGATTTTACAGGGGATTCAGGGTATATAAAACAAACTGTCTCTAGAGAATGGGAACGTTTTAAACAAATTTCGGAACTTAAACAAATTCATAGTCAACCTTTAAAATTTACTTATAGAAGGGATACTAACTTTAAGAAGTTATTTGAGTTTGGAGGTGGTTCAAGAGTTCAAGGTACATGCAAAAGATTGGGGACCTTTAAATGTGTTTCATGTTCCCAATGTTCACATATTATAAACGCTTCCAGTATCTATATTCCTAGTAGGAATAAACATATTAAAAGCCACTCTTTTTCCAACTGTAATACTAATGGTGTGGTTTATCTAGCTCTTTGCTCAATCTGTGGATCATTTTATGTTGGTAAAATGGAGAGAAAGCTCAAATTAAGAATATATGAACACTTTTATGAAATTAGTAAGCATAACATGAGCAATGCACTTTTTAAACATACTTTAACCTGCCCATAAGCCTCCTTTGTTTTTTTCGTAATTGAAACAGTGGCTAGAGAAATTAGGGGGGGTATGTGGGAGACAAAACTCGAATATAGAGAGTTATTATGGCAAATTATATTGGAAGCTAATAGAAACCCCGGTTTAAATGATATGATATCTATCCTTCCAGTTTTAAAATTAAGGAGTGCTAAACTATAAATTTCCACTAGAGGGTATTATAGGATTATAATTGGTTTAAAATGACCTTAAAAATGTTTTTAATTGATTTTTATGGGTACAAAACAGATTTTATATTATACATTTGTTTTATGGAAAAGATTTTAATATTTAAATATAAACTATTATTTTTATAAACTTGTGTATTATTGATGTTAAAGTGATAAGGAAATTATATTTGTAAAGTTTTTAACTTTTAATTAATTCACATCTTTTAATTGAATTATTGATTTGTTTAGTTGCTATGAATTCATTGGTGCATTCATTTAAACAGATGTATTTAATTGTAATGTTACCTAGGCTTGGTGTTTGCTATCTGATGAAGATTTTCGAAAACGTACTTTCTGTGTGTAAAGCGTTAGTATCAAGCGTTACTTGTGTGTCCAGTGTTTTTGGAACATTAAATATTTTACTTTCATCAGCAGTCTCGGTCTGGACCCTTATTTGGTTCTCTACAGCGAATGTTTTTGTGTGGTTTTGAAAAGAAACTTCTATGAAACTGGCTACAACAGAAAAAGTTGTTCATTAACTGCAGAAAGCAGCAAAAATAATATCTGATGTTGTCCTTTTCATTCTTCCTCAACACATGGGTTTGGATCTGATCCTTGGATCCAACTCTACTGCATACTCCAGACTTCAGATCCAAATCTCGAGGTCCTCCATCTGCCCACAATGCCCTAGTCCATCGCCATTACCTCAGACCTCATTTGCTGCCATCATGCCTAGAAGCAGGTTCCTCTCTCAAGTGAACTTTTACTGGTTATTTTGAATTATTTCTGTACTACTCTCTATTTTCTCTAAAGTGTTTTCTTATAATAATTTTTCTTCCAGTCTCTATCCTCCCTCTTAGCTTTTCTGCAGGACATTAGAATTTCTGCTTCTATTGTTGGATAGTACTCTCTTCATATCAAAGTTGGTATAACTTTTACCCTTTACTCAGGGTATTCCTTTTAAATTACCATTGTTGGTAATTCCTCACTTTTCTTTTCTATAAAAATATATTACATACATTATTCTCTCTTATTACAGTGTATTTTTCCCCTACTTATACTGTACAGTTTACCGTGCTGGTTGTTTGTTTCACTGCTTGTTAATGACTGCTATGTTGGATAAACTGACAGGTTTCATAAAATGCACTTCTTGTGGGCATAAAATTCCAAATTTGGATGCCCACAAGGAGTGCATTTACTGCCTTGGAGCTGACTACTTGGATACTAGTTGTACTTTATGTTCTACTTTTAACCCAAGGGCCCTGGCTGACTGATGCAGCAAGTTGATCCTGAAAGGTCTTCTACCTGCTACTTCCACTCCATCTTCTGGGGCTCAAAACCCACCAAAGTTACTAAGTCTGCTCCATTGGAGCACAGACAATGCTCCCCACTAAAGTCCCCCAGGACTTCATTGGAACCACCTTCTAGAAGTAGAAAAATCTCGGATTCAACTTTGCTGGATCTAAAGACTCATTCTTTGGATCCAAAATCCTCTGATCCAAAATCTTCAGCTCCAATAGTCATATTGGCCAGTCCAGCAGCACTTCCCTGGGATCCGAAGCCTGGCACATCTCAAAGAAGTCATACACCAGAGTATGTAATTAAACCTATTTCTCCTATTATGTGATCTCCATTGTTACAAACCCCTAAAAAAACATTCAAGACCACAATCCATTACATCCTCCAAAAGTTTATCAGAAGTGGATGTGGACAGGTTGATGTAAAAATTTCTCAGAGCTCAGATACAGATGGTAATCATACTTGCTCCTTACCCTATCAGATCCATGAGCCTTCCTATGATGTCCCACACTAATTTCTCTCTCCTTCTCTGATTCATCTAGTTGTTTCAGAGTCCCAGGATCCAAAATCCCTGAAAGATCAAGAGTCAGATCTGAAGAAGATGTTCTCTTCAACTCCGAGGGTATCCCTGACTAGTTCCTTGAGCCAAAGTGTTGGCATCAGATCCATTGGGACGGGATTGACTCATATGTTGTCGGATCCATTCTTGCCTGTCAGAGCCTAAACCCTTGAGCTTTTGGTTCCAGTTCTATCCTTGAGGCACAGATCTGACAGCAGCCATGATCTTCCTGTGCTGGGAGCATCAGCTCCAATTCAGGTGGTCATGGCTTCTCTGGGCTCTATCTGAGTTTGAGATTGTGGAAAGGGCTTTAACTCTCTCTAGAGAACCACCATCTTATTCTTCAGATCCAGACCCTATTCCCTCATTGGCTTTGAACTCTGAGTCGATCAGGTCTACTCCACAGGGACAGCCAGTTCCAACAAGTTTCTAAGCAGTTCCTGTAGAAGAACTTCCCATCTCTTCTGATAACCCCCCCCTGAACATCCCTCAGAGGAGATCCATCAAAAGAGAATGTGCAAGAGGAGGCACATAGACTCCCTGCTGGAGTCTCTTATAGTGGGTGCTGATTTTATAAAGGAGAAGGGTCCCCCAGATCACTACCAGATGACATCTCCTTCAGAGGCATACTAGAGATCCTAAAACAAAAAGGTTGCTGGTCTTTAGAAAAACCCTCTCCAGACGAATTGGTATTTTTGGAAGCTTTTGGTCCTGGTCCATCTAAGTCTTGGGTTACTCCCCAGAGGATGAACTCATTGATTTAGTTTCTCATGGGGTTTGGAAGGGTCCAAATACCACTGAACATATCCTGAAGAGATTTGACAAATTTCTAGCCCCTCCCAAAGACAGACCCCACTGGAGCAAAGGAGTCCAGGTAGATGCTATGGTGGTGGTGGCAGCCACTAAGAAACAGCTAGCAGAATAGAGCTCTTCTATCCATTTGCTAAACAGGGAGTCTAGGGCATTGGACAGATCCAGAAAGTGAGTCTTTGCCTTAGCAACCTTTGATCTGAGGTCTGTTAATTACCTTGCACATTTCACGAGGCTTCAGAGAGATTTGACCAAGGAACTTTCAAATAGTCTCTCAGAGTCCATGTGTCTGCACAGGATTTCAAAAAACATCCTCTCAAGTGGCAACACTATTGTCTATCTCGAATGCTTCAATAAGGCTAATTTCTCACACAGCTAAAGGCACCTCACAAGCAGCTTGTTCAGGCATTGCCATAAGAGGACATGCCTGGATGCAGCTATGCAACTTTGCGGAGCCCTTTAAGATGTCCCTCATAAATGCCCCTTCGATGGCACATCCTTATTCGGGCAATGAATAAAAGAGATGCTTACCCACAGTGAACAAGAAGGGAAGATGCTGTCTGCTGTGGGAATCAAGTTTTCTACCCCTCAACAAACCTTTTCCAGGAATTACAGAGGTGGTAAGAAGATATGGTTCTGTAAATCTCGGGGTCCTTTCCATGATCCGTGTGAGGACAACACCTCCATTAGCAGAGGAGGAAGCTCTAATGGGAGATGTCACCCTAGAGGCAGATGAGGCCTGCAGAACCAGGGTTTCTGGGATTCCTTTATGGACAGACCCTTCCAAAACTCCTGAAGTGCTGCCCAACTGTCCAACTCTGGAGGCAGTCAGGGGAATGATTATCCCTGCACCCATTAGCCTGGGCAAACATAACAGAAGATTTGTGGGTACTAAAAATAATATCCAGAGGTTATTTCACTCCATTTTTCCAACTTCCTATTCACAAAAGAAAGAAACTTCCCAGCGTTCCACCCAGTCAGTGGAAAGTGGCATTACAAGAAATTCAAAAGCTGCAAGACAAAACAGTCATCCAAGAGGTCCCACCAGACCCAATAGAATTCGGAACTTACTCATGCTTCTTTTTAGTGCACAAAAAAGATAGGGGACCTCAGACCTAGTTTTAGAGCTCAGCAATTTGAACCAGTATATAAAGACGTTGAAGTTGTAATTGGTCACGGTTCAGTCCATTCTGCCATTTCTTCACAAGGATAATTGGATGTGCTCCAAAGATCTTCAGGATGCATACGGTCACATCAAAATAGAAAGGCAATCCAGAAGATATTTCCACTTTCGTCTGGGAGTCAGTCATAAACAATTCAGTAACCTGCCCTTTGGACTCACCACAGCCCCCTGGGTGTTCACCCCAATGCATAGCAGTGGTAGCTGCTCATTTGAGACTCAAAGGATTCCGAGTGTTTCCATATCTGGACGACTGGCTCCTTACTGCCCTCTCCAAGCATTTTCTCCAATAGTCCAGGGACTATTTAATCCAGATTTGTCAGTTACTGGGGATAACAATAAATTATGCCAAATCAAACTTGACACCATTCCAAAGCTTGGAGTTCATTGGTACACATTTGAATACAAAAACACAGATAGCATCACTATCAATTCATAATATATCCACCCTCAGGAATCGGGTCCATATGCTTGTCTCCCATCCATCTCCCCCAGCAAGGTCAGTTCTTCAAACCAGCCAGATCAGTTTTTCAAGCACTACGATGTTGGTGTTGCTTCTTTTACCATGATTCTTTATGCATGTCCTTCAACTGACTCTAGCTATTCAATGGTCTGTTCTTCAACAACCCCTATCCTTTCCGGTCAAACTCACTCCTATTTGCAAACATCACATCAGCTGGTGGATCCAGTCAGATGACATTCACCTATGAAGACCTTTTATTCTACCACCCCAATGGCCACAGTGACTACAGACACCTCCCAACTGGGGCAAAAGCATTTCCTGGGAAGGACAGTCCAAGGCATGTGGTCCCCCCAGAGAATGGAGAATGGAGAAATCTGTTCCTGTTAGACTGTGTTTTGGAACTTACAGTTCTGGGTTTGATCCCTTTTTTTCTGTCAGCTATTCCTGTCTCTGTCTATCTATAGGAGACTTATGGCAACAAACTCGATCTGAGGTAATGGGGAAGGAATATGGCATTATGGGAAGAGGGAGGAGCTCAAGAGCTGGATCTGAAGTCTGAAGTATGTGACTGAGTCAGATCCAAGGATCGGATACGAACCCAGGTGTGAGGAAGAATGAAAACAGACAGCACAGATGCCTAGTTATGGTAAGTATATAACTTTTAAATTCCTAACCAAAGTTCTTAACCACCACCTGTAAACGAATAATATCAAACCAATTAGTTCTCTCTAACTGAAGTTCCACAACAGACACACATAGGCCTTTTCTTTGACAATTAACTATTTTTTACTCCTCACACTGAAAAAAACAATAGGCACATGTATCCCCAAATTAGAGTATTTTAACAGTAAATCCCCCCCAAAAACAGCAATACTCAAGTAACAGCTGACAACATCTTTCAGTTTATTTAACTATCCAACAGCAGAAAACACCACTGTGTCAGCCTAATGAAAGCCAGCTAAGTAGCAGTCACTGTCATAACCTACAAGGCTCTTTTTCCCACAATTTATTATATACTGCACACATTGCTCCATACTAGGCAGCACACTAATTCACAGAATTGCCCCTTGCTCTGTATGAGCAGTAAACAACCAAGCTCCCACACTAAATAAAACAAAATTCAACCTATCAAAGGATAACATTTTTTTCACAAGGACAGTTCAACAACCTAGAACTCTGTCTCTCTCTCTCTCTCTCTATATATATATATATATATATATATATATATATATATATATATGTATCTCGCTCTCTCTCTGTACCCTGATAAATGAAACACTACTGATTATACAATGACTGCCAATTAGTATTCCAAAATGTGCATGCTGATTGGCCAGCCCAACCAGCGTGCCCGTTGTAAATCTGACATATATTAATGGAAAAAGGTCCAGTCACCCAGACTTTTTCCATTAGTATAAGTCTTGATTTTTTTTTTTGTTTGTGTTAGGTAACAACAGAGAACGGAAGATCTCCGTTGCTGTAATCTCACTATGTTATACGTTTAACATAGCGAGATATCTTTAAAAAAGGGAACGGAGATCTTCCTTTCTCCATTACTTTTTTTAAAGATATTGCACTATGTTAAACTCATTTAACATAGTGAGACACCTTTAAAAAAGCAACGGAGATCTTCCTTTCTCTGTTGTTTCCTCTACACAGCTCTGATGTACTGCGTAAGCATCCACATGTGCAGTACATCAGAAAAAGCACCAGGATAGCGGAAAACCACGAAAGGGCGCTACGCGGGTATTATACAAAGGCATTATTTAAGAAACGTAAGTATTTTTTTTCTTAAATAATGTCATTGTATAATAGCAATAACCCACGCCGGGTGTGGGTAATGCTAGATTTACCCACGGGTGTCTTTAGTCACTCGGGCTTCACCCGTGGGTAAATCTAGCATTACCCACACCTAGATGTGGGTTATTGCTTAAATATTCCATTTAGAGACGGAAACTCTTAACAGCACTTGCAAGATGAATATAAATGTACCTGTTACATTGACAATGGGCAGTGGATAAAATCTCTAATTTAGCATGTCTCAACAGCTTGGTAGGCACTACACTAACACTCAGCAGAACTTTTAATAAGTTTTCAATAACTGATGCAGTGGTACTTGTTGCAACTGAAACTGACAAATATATTAATTCTGTCATGTAAATGCTCTTTGTAAGATGATTCATTGTGAAAACATGCAATTGGTATGAAGCTCTAAAGCTGTTTCTAAATAAGATCAAACTTGATG